>NC_057801.1:537336258-537337976 GCF_018294505.1 Triticum aestivum
AAAACAGAGAGGCCAGCACGCCGGTCTAAACCTAAGCGCGCAGGGGTCTGGGCCCATCGCCCTGAGCACACCTGCACGTTGCGAGGGCGGCCGAAAGCAGACCTAGCCTAGTGGCGTTCCAGTCCAATTCGGCGCGCGCCGCTCCGTCGCTGACGTCTGAAGTGCTTCGGCTGATACCACGACGTCGGGATACCCATAACTACTCCCACGTAGATGGTTAGTGCGTATAGGCTCGTAGCCAGACTCAGATCAAATACCAAGATCTCGTTAAGCGTGTTAAGTATCCGCGAACGCCGAACAGGGCCAGGCCCACCTGTCTCCTAGGTGGTCTCAACCTGCCCTGTCGCTCCGCCACAAAGATCCACACAGAGGGCCGTCGGGACAAAGGTCCTTTCAGCCCCCAATCCGTGAATCACTCGCGGGTACTCTTCGAGCTGACCCGACTTTAGTCACCACCTGTGTTGTAAGTAGTAGGTATAGTATATACCCGTGATCACCTCCCGAGTGATCACGGCCCAATAGTATAGCAAGGCAGACTGACAAGAATGTAGGGCCAATGATGATAAACTAGCATCCTATACTAAGCATTTAGGATTGCAGGTAAGGTATCAACAGGTGTAGCATCAATGTCAGGCTATGCATCAGAATAGGTATAACAGAAAGCAGTAACATGCTACACTACTCTAATGCAAGCAGTATAGAGTAGAATAGGCGATATCTGGTGATCAAGGGTGGGGCTTGCCTGGTTGCTCTGGCAAGAGAGAGGGGTCGTCAACTCCGTAGTCGAACTGGGCAGCAGCAGCGTCGGTCTCGTAGTCTACCGGAGAGAAGAGGGGGAAGAAACAATGAATACCAAGTAAACAGAGGCATATCGATGCATGACATGTCAAGAAGCGATGCTAGGCGTGCCCTAACGTGGTATGAGGTGGTACCGGTTAAGGGGGGAAACATCCGGGAAGTATTCCCGGTGTTTCGCGTTTTCGGGCAGAGGAGCCGGAGGGGAAAGTTGCGGGTTCGATAGGTTAGAGGGGTGTGGCGGACGAACGGACTGCGTATCCGGAATCGTCTCGTCGTTCTGAGCAACTTTCATGTTGAAAATATTTTAATCCGGATTACGGATTAAAAGATATGATTTTTAAAAGATTTTATTAATTTCAGGAATTTAATTAATTATTTAATTAATTTCGAAATTGCATTTATGACATCAGCATGATGTCATGCTGACATCATCAGTCAACAGGGTTGACTAAGTCAACCCGGACAGGTGGGTCCCGTTCGTCATACACTGTTAACTAATTATCTTAGTTAAGTTTAATTAATAGTAGTTAATTAGGTTAATTAGTCATTAGGTTTAATTTATCAGGATTAATTAAATTAATTATTTACTTAATTAATTAATCAATTTTATTTATTATATATATATATATATATATTTTTAAGTCTCTTTTTTTTTATTCCCCCCTTTTTTTTTCGTCTTTCTGATTTACAAGGGGGAGGGCCCCACCTGCAAGTGGCTCAGGCCACCTCCCTCCTGTGCACAAACGCACACAGGGAAGGGGCAGGGGCGCGGTGGCCGGACCGGGCTCCGGCGAGGCCGTGTTCGGGGCCGGCAGGACGGAGACGAGGGGCGGCGGGTTCGGGCGCTGGGTGCGGGCGCTCGTGCCCGAGGCCACAGCAGCAGGCCGAGCACGGCGGCAGAGGAGCACGGCACGGGGAGG
>NC_057801.1:537338974-537342737 GCF_018294505.1 Triticum aestivum
TTTTTTTTTCTGTTTTCTTTTATTATTTCTCTTTTATTTCTTTATTGTTTTCATTTAAAGTCTCTATTAATTTCTTTTTATAGAATACCAAGTTAGCACCTAAATTAGTATTATTAATTAGGCCTCTGCCATAATTATTTTGGCACACTATTAATTTAGTTATATTACTATATCTTTATAAAAGGCATTAAAGTAATTGTTTTGCCCTAAGCTTTGGTTATTTTAGTGAAATTAAATATTATAAGAAATGTTGGTTTCCCCACCATTATTATCTCTGCAATATTTGGTTCACTCCGATCATTTTAGTTTTAATATTTGAAAACTTTTATTGTTTGCATATTTTTGAATTTGAATTTGAATCGGTTTCGAACTAACTCGAGATTAACAACTATAAACGAGGTGACGTGGCACCATTAGCAGAGGATCACTGTAGCTTAATTACCCGGGCGTCACAAAGCACCTGTGATGGTGGAGTAGGGGAGATGTGCTCATCATCTACACAGCTAAGTTGACTGTCTAGCCTTGCGTTGTCTTGCAAATCTTGTTGGGAGGATGGCGGAGTAGAATCTGTAGAGAACCTCCATTTCAGTTGCTCGGAAGGACCACCATCATCCAATGCCTTGCCAATTTCCTTCAGCTTTATTGACTTTGCATTGTGAGGTCATACCGACAAGAAAAAGGAATATAATTCACTCTTCAGAACTTATGCATGCATGATACTGACGAACACTACTCTGATGAAAGGCAAAGTCATGATATGAGGATGGAATATGTACGAAAAAATGGACGGCTTGACATATTCACACCTATGATGTGGTAACTAAGCAGAAGACACTTCAACAAATTAGAAGCACTGCAAGACACCATATGGAAGGTGCAATCAATATCACTCTGCCAAGTTAAAACTGTCTCGTCATAGGTGGCGTTCATCAAACTAGAAGAAATACATGCTAGAAATCATATTCAAGACGCAAACCAATATCAAACTGCCAACTTAAAGGTGTCCCATCATAAGTGACTGATGCAGGATACACAAGAAGAGTAGTTTCATGTAAGAACATTGTGTGATAGACAGATATAGTATGTACCAAAAACAGGAAAGCGTGTCATATTTTACATGTATCATGTGTAAGCTAAGCAGATGCAGTTTACACTAATTAGGAGCAATACGAGCTAGACACCATATGCAACATGCAACAGATATCACACTGCCAAGTTAGAGCAAGCACCTTGGATGGTGGAGTAGGGGAGCGGAGACTTGGACCTTGTAATGCACTATCAGTACAAGGAGAATCGGTACAGATGCCCCGTTTACGTTGCTGCAGAGGACCACCATCATCGCCTTCCTTACTCTTTTCCTTCCTCTTTCTTGATTTTGCCTTGTCAAGTCAAACCCACAAGAAAAAGGAATAAAATTTGCTCTTCAGAACCCATTGATGCATGATACTGACAAACACTACTTTCATGTAAGGCAGCTGCATGATAGGAGGATGGAATATGTATGAAAAACAGGACGACATGACATATTGACATGTATGATGTATAAAGTGTAAACTAAACACAAGGTGCTTGAACTTGTTAGAATCAATTCAAGCTAGAAACCATATGAAAGATGAAACCAATATCACTCTTCCAAATTAAAAGGGTGCCCTAACAAATGTATTTGACCAAACTAGAAGCAATACATGGCAACAAGCTAGAAATAATATGCAATATGCAACGAATAAAGGTGACTCATCGTAAGTGATTGATGCAGGATACAGAAGAGAGGTAGTTTCATGTAAGAACAAGGTTAACACATAGATGTAGTGTGTACCAAAAATAGGAAGGCATGTCATATTCACAGGTATAGTGTGTAAACTAAGCAGATGCAATTTACCCTAATTAGAAGCATTACAAGCTAGACACCGTATGCAACATGCAACCACATATCACACTGCGAAGTTAGAGCAAGCACATGTGATGGTGGTGTCGGGGAAGTGCGGTCTTCAAGTATAGAGCTACATTCAATATCTTCATTTAGGCTTGCTATTTCTTGAGAATCATGTGGAGAGGATGAAATTGCATTCTTTATAAGAGTATTGTGTCTCATATTAACCCACGGGCGTGACTGTCTCATCATAAGCGATAGATGCAGGATACACAAGAACAGTAGTTTGATGTAAGAACATGGTGTGATAGGCAGATGTAGTATGTACCAAAAACAGGAAGGCGTGTCATATTCACATGTATAACGTGTAAGCTAAGGAGATGCAATTTAACAAATTAGGAGCAATACAAGCTAGTGTAAAGCCCCGAGACTGACGCTCCAGAAGACTTCCAGCTATTCTGAGTTTTGTCGTGTGATTTGTTTTGTTTGTGCATTCATCATGCCATCTCTTGCATTGCATCATGCCATCATGCCATCATATCATTAATTTTAGAGATTCATATAAATAAATTGTATGGACCTTCAATCCATTTAAATCGAGGGAAACGCACATGGTGATTTCTCTTTATAACAATTACCCTCCCAATATTATTAGGGAGCTATGATAAATATTCCATTCTTTAGGAATAAACCATAACACACTTACAGTTTAAGTTCCATGCATTTTCTACCTCAATTCCTTGCCTCAAACTTTGCCAACAATTCTTATCTCATTTATCGAGGCTCTTCCAAAATTCTCAACATTTTGGGTCTACCAAATACCCACTTCCTTCCTACACTCATTTGAATTAAATTCAAATGAGTTTGAATTCAACTTCACGCCCATGCTCACTTTCTATTTTTCTTGGATCAAGCTCATTTTTATGAGTCCGGGAAAATTGTCCGCATGCACAAATTCTTTCCCTAACCCTCTCTTATTTTCTTCTCTCTAATTCTTTTCTGCTAAAGAATATGAGGGAGAGAGAGAGAGAGAGAGAGCCCAGCCAGGCCTCTTGGGCCTAACCAACTAGACCGACCCGTTCCCACAACCCACTTAAACCCCTCCTAACCCTAGCCACACCCAGCGCCCGATCCCCAACTCCCATCGACGACTCCTCCTTCCCTTGCGCCGCCACACACAACACACATTGCCAGGGAGAGGAGCTCCCCGCGCTGCAAGGCTCGAGCACCTCTTCCCCTCCTCGCCATCGCCGCCCTGGCGAGAACCGCCCCAACGCCCCTCCACGCGATGCCTCCCCTTCTCCTGCTCCTCCACGACGCCCTGCTACCGGCAAAGTCCCGGCCTCCAACACTAGGAACAGCCCCGAGCTACCACGCCTCCACGCCGTCATCCGCATCCCCAGCCTCCTCGCCGGTGACCTGCAGTTCCAGCAGACCCCGTGCGCCCTTTCCTTCCCTTCCTGCCTCGTCCTTGGTGCTTCGTCCCCGAGCCCTACGCGCCCGACGCTGCCCCGTCTCCTTGTGCCAGCCCCGCCACCAAGCGCCGCCGCTGGAGCTCACTTTCGTCCCGACTCCGGCCGGATCAGGTCCCGCTAGATCCGCCCTCGCGTGACCCGAATCCGCCGCTGCCGCTCATCCATGGCGCCATGTCCTCTGCCTCTTTTGGCAGACCCGTTGCTGCCGTGCACAACCTCCGTCGTGCCCTGTTGTGCATGCTCTCCGCTGCCTAGAACTGTTGAAGTCAAGACCATGGCCGCAACAACCTGGATTGCCAAGTTTCTCTTCCGAAGTCATCAGGTGCGCGAGGACCTCGAGTACGACTACACGTTGGCCCGTCAAGTACCTCTATTGCCATCTCCGGATCGCCAAGTCCAGCGACGCCAAGTTCCCCCC
>NC_057801.1:537343011-537351165 GCF_018294505.1 Triticum aestivum
CATACAACTACCATCATGGTGCATTTCGCCAAGTCCACTACAACGTGAACGACTACCGTCGACCCTCAAGTTCACAAGTACCCTACGGATACACCAAGTTCAACTACATGGATACGACAAGTTCCTCTCTGAACCGTGTACGACTACCGTCGCCATGGATCCGACAAGATCCGTGTACAACTACTTCCACTACGACCGCCACGAGAACATCTACTTCCTCTACTTTGCACCGACTCGAACCGCCCCGAATTGCACGCTTCAAAGGTATAACCGCCGAGACGATGACCCATGGACGAATGCATGTTGTCTGAGATGAACCGTATGTTTGCATCGTGCCCATTTACTTCATGCACGTTCCTCCTTGTTTGCCATGTCGTCGACCCGTGGGAACCCGGTAACCGGGATCACCCCACCATCTTTTGCATGTTCCGCACATCCGCACACTTGCTCTTTTGCATCGGTGTCTCAATGAGTTGTCGGATCATCAGAATGTTGCCGTGGCACCATTTCCGTTGTAGTTGCCGTGGCACCCCTTTCGTTCCACCACGGTGACAAATGCTTCATAAAATGCTCATGTCAACGTTTTCATAAAATGGCATAAAACTTGCATATGTCATTCGCATCATGATAACAACAATTAAAATGTTTAAAATTGTTGTTTGCGTTAAATTGCTAAATAACATATGGGGATTTCCGGAATTGTTGTTTGTTGTTTCCGGCCTTGCTTAAACTTGCCTAGATAGGTAGTTTAATTATGTTTCACCTCTTGCCATGTTTATAACAACATGTAATTTTGTCGTGTTCCTAAACGAGAGAGAACTAAATAATTGATGTGGTGTTTCGTCAATATGCAACTCGTTGCATATTGAGCCTAACTTAACTTGTAGTGTTGTTTGTGCAAATTGCCATGCCATGCCTCATTAAACCGGACATGCATTATACTTGTTTGTGCATCGTGACATGTTTATGCTTGTGTGTTTACCATGTTGTTTGCTTCTTTCCGGTTTGCTTCTCTCGTTAGCTTCGGTTTCGTTCCGGAGTTGTGAGGATTTGTTCGACTACGTCCATTTGTCTTCTTCATGGACTCGTTCTTCTTCCTTGCGGAATTTCAGGCAAGATGACCATTACCCTCGATATCACTTCTATCTTTGCTTGCTAGTTGCTTCGTTCTATCACTACGCTGCGCTACCTATCACTTGTTTATCAAGCCTCCCAAATTGCCATGTCAGCCTCTAACCTTTTCACCCTTCCTAGCAAACCATTGCTTGGCTATGTTACCACTTTGCTCAGCTCCTCTTATAGCGTTGTTAGTTGCAGGTGAAGTTGAAGATTGCTCCATGATGGACATGATTATGTTGGGATATCACAATATCTCTTATTTAATTAATGCACCTATATACTTGGTAAAGGGTGGAAGGCTCGACCTTATGCCTGGTGTTTTGTTGCACTCTTGCCGCCCTAGTTTCCGTCATACCGGTGTTATGTTCCTTGATTTTGCGTTTCTTACGCGGTTGGGTGATTTATGGGACCCCCTTGACAGTTCGCTTTGAATAAAACTCCTCCAGCAAGGCCCAACCTTGGTTTTAACATTTGCCACCTAAGCCTTTTTCCTTTGAGAGTCGCGCTCCCGAGGGTCATCTTTATTTACCCACCGGGCCAGTGCTCCCCTGAGTGTTGGTCCAAACTAGAGCACTGCGCGGGACCATCCCTTGGCAACTTGGGTTATGTTGGTACTCGTATGCTTGGCTTATCCGGTGTGCCCTGAGAACGAGATATGTGCAGCTCCTATCAGGATTTGTCGACACATCCGGGCGGTCTTGCTGGTCTTGTTTTAACATTGTCAAAATATCTTGTAAACCGGGATTCCGAGACTGATCGGGTCTTCCTGGGTGAAGGAATATCCTTCGTTGACCATGAGAGCTTATGATGGGCTAAGTTGGGACACCCCTGCAGGGTATAAACTTTCGAGAGCCGTGCCCGCGGTTATGTGGCAGATGGGAATTTGTTAATATCCGGTTGTAGAGAACTTGACACCAGATTCGAATTAAAACGCATCAACCGCGTGTGTAGCCGTTATGGTCTCTTCTCGGTGGAGTCCGGGAAGTGAACACGGTTTTGGGTTATGTTTGACGTAAGTAGGAGTTCAGGATCACTTCTTGATCATTGCTAGCTTCACGACCGTTCTGTTGCTTCTCTTCTCACTCTTATTTGCGTATGTTAGCCACCATATTTGCTTAGTGCTTGTTGCAACTCCACCTCATTACCACTTCCTACCCATAAGCTTAAATAGTCTTGATCTCGCGGGTTTTGAGATTGCTGAGTCCTCGTGACTCACCAGATACTATCACAACAGTTGCAGGTGCCGATGATACCAGTGCAGGTGATGCAACCGAGCTTAGATGGGAGCTCAACGAAGATCTTGGTCGTTGCTATGTTTCGTTTCATGTTGATCAGTAGTGGAGCCCAGTTGGGACGATCGGGGATCTAGCATTTAGGGTTATCTTCTTTTCTTTTGGCTTCGTCCGTAGTCGGACTATGTGTGTAGTTTGAAAGATGTATGAATTATATGTTCATTGTGTGAAGTGGCGATTGTAAGCCAATTCTTTATCCCATTCTTGTTCATTACTTGGGACTGTGTGAAGATGACCCTTCTTGCGACAAAACCACCATGCGGTTATGCCTCTAAATCGTGCCTCGACACGTGGGAGATATAGCCGCATTGTGGGTGTTACAACTAGGCACCATATGCAACATGCAACCAGATATCACACTGCCATGTTAGAGCAAGCACCTTGGGTTGTGGAGTAGGGGAGATGAGATTTGGAACTAGCACTGCAGTATGAGTAGGAGGAGAATCTGCAGAGATCATCTATTTCGGTTGCTCCAGAGGACCACCATCATTTCGTGCCTTCGTCCTTTCAGATTTTGCCTTGCCAAGTAAACACACAACAAAAAGGAATGAAATTCGCTCTTCCAAATTTGTTGATGCATGATACTGACGAACACAACTTTTATGTATGGCAACCACATTGTAGGATGATGGAATATGTATGAAAAACTCTAAGCAGAAGGCATTTCAACAAATTGGAAGCAATGCAATCTAGACACCATATGAAAGATCCAACCAAAATCACTCTACCAAGTTAGATGTGTCTCATTATAAGTGGCACTTCAACAAATTAGAGGCAATATATGTTTGAAATGATATGCAAGATGCAACCAATATTACACTGTCAACTTGAAGGTGTATCGTCAGAAGTGATTGATGAGGGATACACAAGAAAAGTAGTTTGATGTAAGAACATGGTTAATAGAAAGACGTAGTATGTACCAAAAATAGGAAGACATGTCATATTCACAGGTATAATGTGTTAACTAAGCAGATGCAATTTACCTAATTAGAAGCATTACAAGGTACATACCATATGCAACATGCAACCACATATCACACTACCAAGTAAGAGCAAGCACCTGCGATGGTGGTGTGGGGGAATTGCGGTGATCAACTAGAGAGCTATGTTGACTATCTTCATTTAGCCTTGTTGTTTCTTGAGAATCATGTGGGGAGGATGACACTGCATTCTTTAAACAAGTAGGGCGTCTCACAGTAACCCACTCGGATGACTGTCTCATCATAAGTGATTGACGAGGGATAAAAAAGAGCATTAGTTTGATGTATGAACATGGTTAATAGACATATGTCGTATGTATCAAAAACAGGAAGACATGTCATTATCGAAGGTATAATATGTAAAGTAAGCAGATGCAATTTAACCAAATTGGAAACAATACAAGCTAGACACCATATGCAACATGCAACCACATTTGACAACGCGAAGTTAAAGCAAGCACCTGGGATGGTTGCGTGTGGCAATTGAGATCATCAACTGCAGAGCTACGTTTACTGTCTCCAACTGCTAACACTGCACCCATTAGAGCGCTGAAACGCTTAGTGCTTATCTTCGAATTACACTAGAGCGACTTTTGTCTTTTCTTTTCTGCATTCATCAACACTGCGTCAGAGTTTGAAATACCCATGCATAAAAAACAATAATGTGAGTATGGGTGAAGTGTGTGCACAATTAGTACAGTGTAAAGGTATCAGATAACAGGTCGGTGAGAAATAAATGACGAGAGAGATATGATAGCTCTACAACATGCATGGCACACTAGATTACTACAGGATTCTATGAAAATAACAGTCGACTGAAAACAAATAGGTCAATCCATTTTTATGCACCGTCCGATGTACAAAGAACGGGCAGATCACCTTCATCTACCTCCAGCCAGTCAGTGTTGACGATCTTCCTCGAAACGCCAGCGACCACCGACCCAGTATTCCTCCCTTGCCTGCGCCCTCCCCTCGACCTCACCGCACCGCCGTGCTTGGCACCTCCCCCCGGCCATCCATGCAAGCCCTGCCGACCTCCAGATCGGGCGCAAGCAGCTCCTGCGCCCCACACCCCTATGATAGACACCGATGCACCACTTCCCCGGGGAATAGGCGGACTAGGTGCTCCGTGCACCTAAGCGGGTGCTGCTTCTTTTAATTGCGGTTCGACTGACCCTGAATTGAAATCCAGGCGGGCTACTGACCTGTAGCAAAGGTGAAATAGTAAAGGGAGGAAACCTTGTGCATTTAGTATCACGAAGAAGATGTAGTAAGAAGCGGTCAACTAGTTTCTTTCGTGGGATGAATATGGTGTGAATAGAGACGTAAGATTTTCACGAATAAGGGAAGAGGAGTACTTCTTTTTGCTGGCAGTGCTGTGCCCTCCTTCTGTTTTTCCAACAATCTTCTTGTGGTTCGCTGGAAACGAGAAGTTGTGGAGGACGGTGGAGCCTTGGACGAACCCATGGCCAAGTTGTTGAGTGTGGTGCGGTGGCCGTCTGTCGGCCGCGGGGAACCAGATCCGAGGCGGCGAACGACGTCATAGCGGGAACAGCTCCGGTGCGGTGGACGGTTGCGAAAGTGGAGCGGCAGCAATGAGGCGCAGGACGGCGTGGTCGGAGTGGTTCTTATACGGCGCACGTCGGCGTCGGTGTCGTGGAGGCAGCTCTGCCTCGGGTTCAGCTGCTAAGTCCTTGAGGGCGTTGCGGTTGTGGTTGCGTTGGACGACGACGTCGGGGTACCGGCTCCGGCATGATGGAGGAGGGCAGCGGTGGATTGTCCGCTATGGGGTGGAGGACGGAGGAGGCTGGGGTTTCACGGCTGGTGGAGAGGGCGTTTTCGTGCCCATGAAGTATGAATGGGGAAATGGAGGGAGGCGGGGAACTAAGGGGGAACAATGTTTCGGTTTGAGACGCGCTTGTTTGAAATTTGGGGAAAGTTACAAACTTTGCCCCCATCTAAAATTTTGGACATATTGCGGGTTGGGGGTAGGACAGTCATGTCAGGTATCCCAAATGTGTGCGGGATAGATTTCGGCCGAGCGCATGGGTGTTTAGGCGCTCACAGCGTATGAATGCTTCTCGGAGGCGGTTGAGACTGGCGTCTTGGTGAAGTTACAAACCTACCCCGGTTTAGACCTTTGGACATCGGGCCGATAGGCTACACGGGCCAGAGTCAGGATAGTAATTTCCTACCACCAAACATTAGTCCCGCGTGGTTTCAGGTGACCAGAGGCCTATTTGGCGCTTCGTTCAATATTTGGGAGCAAAAGCATTAACGTTTTTGGTTCTCTTGAATTGAACTTTCAGGATTTGTCAAACTTCACAAATCTTTAGTCTTGAAAATCCTAAAGCTACGATTATTTTGGAATGGAGGGGGTGCATTTGAATATACATTGTACACGAGTATATATTAAAAAATATGCAACTTACCTCAGTTCATGCATGGTTGCAGATATAATCTCCTTGGCTGCAAAAAAAAGTTAGATATGCGTATGAACATATATAGCATGTTCAAAGTCACAACAAAGATTGATGCCCCCTTTTACATCTGATTTACAAATGCCATTATCTCGGGTTCAAATAGATGAATGCACTTCCTATGAGTTCGAACCTTTGAAACCCCCTTTATGTTGAATTCGACATGTATTCTATTTCGTAGCTAGCAATTTGGAATGTATCCATGCAAGTGACAAATGTATAAAGTGCTTCACACTAACAACATGGAGTGCACTAATTAATATTTATATATGAATTGCCAAAGCATCCATTGCCTGTATTTCAAACCGCTCTCACTCTATGGATCGATAATATGAAATAAACACATGCACATGCTAGAATTCAATAGAGTATGGGTGCCTGATAGACCGATTTTCGTCCATACGCAATTTGCAAAATTCATGATCTCATCCCAAAATAATAATGCCATTTATTTTAATTTAATGCGTAGAACCGCCTTTTACACGTAGATGCACTGTGCCTCGGCCCGTTCTCACAAACGCGTTATATATTTCTCAATCTAACGCATAAGTGCACATACTTTATATGCATCGGCATTTCTCTTTCACACATGCTCACAGTCTCTCTCAGGGTGTCGGGTGTCTCACGCACATGCTCTCTCTATTTCTCTCTCTCTCTTTCTGACTACTATGTACCACTCTTTTCACTAATCTCAGTTGGAAAACGCTATTTCTCTCACATGCATATATACACATGCACGGTCTCTACTAGCCCTCTATATGCACATATATGTGCCTACGTGTCTCCCGCATGCACATTCTCTTTAGGCCTCTCTCGCACACATTGCCCCCCAGACACACCTCTCTCTTAGTAGTTGGCAGATATAATTTCATCATATCATTCGGTAGGATATCCCTGGCTGTTAGGCTGGATGGTAATACGAGGCAAAGTTTTACCCTAGTTCGGATAGGACCCTTGCAGTTGACGAAAGAGCCTACTCCTGGTACTGTATATTAGTGATAGGGGTGTGTACAAAGTACACGTGAATACCAGGCATTGTGCGTGTGTGTATACTATCGACGAACTAGCCCCCAAGCTTCTACAACATACTGGGGGCCTAGGGTTACAAATCATATATAGTCGGCTTATCACCAGTGGGGATAGAGTCCTCCGTGACTCTGGTAGCTTCGTGTTGTACACCGAGTCCTCCACATGGGTCTTCGTATAACGTGTCTCGGTCCAACCTATATGTGGTGCAGGATGGAACCAACACATGAGTCTTCTTGTTGACCCACCACAACTAGAAATGATGTGCCCACCACACCACACATGCAATCGGCCACTAAGAAAATAAGCATATACAATAGTACAATGGTATCTAGCTCACGATACGTCTCCATATTTTGTTGATGACACTGACTGACTTTGCATTTGATGCATGCTCCGTATTTTGTTGACGACACTTACGGTCATTGTATTTGAAGCGAAAGCACGATATGGTCACTGGACTTCAGAATAAGCTCATCACGGTCACCACATACATTTTGTCGTGCTAACCAACATATGGTTGGATGGTTAGGAGGACAGTGGTTTCTCGAGCCCACCAAGGTTAAAGTCCCGGTGCTCGCATTTATCTTGTGTTAATTTCAGTATTTTCCGGCGATGTGCGTTCAGTGGGAGGAGACGTTCCACTCGACTACGAGGAACCTATGGTGACTTCATAAAATCTCAAGATCATATATGTTGGCCCACTCTCTCGAAGGTGCTCGTAGGGGTAGGGTTCGCGTGTGTGTGCTTATAGCGGTGAGTGCTTGCGCGTATATATGAGCCCTTGCGTCTGAACCGTGTTAAACAAATACATGTCATGATTATATGGTCAACTCCGTATTTTGTTGATGACACAATCAATTGACCAGTCAAACGTTCCACGCGGCGCAACTAGTGTTGCACCATCAGGGCGCATAACCGTGGGGCCCACCTGTCAGCCCATATATGAAAGAAAGAAATGGTAGTTTGAGCCTGTACTGTGTTAATAAAATAGGAGTACATTTTAGGGTGATCATACAGTCACTGGCTCACCATACAGCTCCGTAATTTGTTGATAACACGATCAATTGACTAGTCAAACGGTCCACATTCAGCAGCGCACATTACCACAGGGCCCACCCGTCAGCGCGTATATGAAGGACATAAATGGTAATAAATTAGTGGTCGGTGGGTATTCGAAGTCGTGAGACCTCTGGTTGGCAGTCGCCGGTGGTTGGGGGGGCGTTGATTGGGTGGTGGGGTGGGGATCACCGGAGA